>NW_026882784.1:0-42930 GCF_032173495.1 Musca vetustissima | reverse complement strand
CACAAAACTGTAACTTGTTACGAATTTTACGCCACCACCCTCACCAATATCCTATTAAAGGATATATTTCACAAATTTTGACAAATATTAGATATAATCTTAGGCATACAAGTGTATGGTTAACCTTACATTTCGTTCACCCTCATTTGCTTTTGCACTACAAATGGCCTCTAGACAAGAAACGATTAAAATTCATGTCAGTCAAATGTGTTATAAATCATTTGAAGTTTAAAATCATGTTTTCTCGCCGCAGAGGGTAAATTTATGTCCATGTTCTATGAATTTGTAGAAAATCCAAGGACATTAGCTGAATATTCAAAATAGCTTATAAGTTTTTTTTTGTTTTGTTTTTACGAAAGTTGTTGCATTAAATGGAAAAGAATCAAAGAGACGTCGGTATACTTGAAAAACTTTGGTGTGTGTGTATTTGCCTGTGTATGTGTGTTTGCTTTGTTATTCATAACTGCAAGACATTATCAGGGAGACAGAGATTACGAATAAACCTATCAACACAAGGAGGCTTAAGTATTCCAACGAATGTCTTTCGTTTCGATCAGGGTTGGGGGTTATGGGCAATTGTGTTTGGGTTGATTTTATATCCAAGACAATAAAGAAAAAAAAACGAGACATTGTCTTAACACCAAGGACGGAATACATGCAAAGATTTTATTCAAAATAAAACTTATAAACTTATTATAAAATGTTTTTGGTCCAAATATGTGTTATACATCAAAACAAAAAAAAAAAAAACTTGCCGGATTGTTATCTTTATAATAATATACCGGAATCGGAGAAAATATTTACATAAAATCGTTCGAAAATACCAATTTTCACGAAACTTAACAGACATTTTTATACCCTACACAACTATGTTGTCAGGGTATTATAGCTTTGTGCAGCCCCAAAAGTTTGTAACGCCGCGAAATATTGGTCCTAGACCCACCTTTAAGTATACCGATCGTCATATCTCGACTAGCTGAGTCCATCTAGACATGTGTGTCCGTCCGTCTGTCCATTATAATTTGTAAACACGATACAGGCCACAGTTATGGACCAATCTTCACGAAATTTTGCATGTAGGATGGGTTCTGGCCAATGAAGACCCCTATTGTTTTTGGGAAAGATCGGTTAATATTTAGGGGATGAAATGGACCAAATACTAAATTTTTGTCGGTTTTTCTGGTCGCTCCAGAGGCCGCAACAATGGTCCGAACATCGTGAAATTTTGTATGGAGAAGCGGATCGGGCCAAAGAATAAGCATGCCTGTTTGGAGAAAGATCGGTCAATATTAAGCGGGTCAAATGGACCCTGACTTTTGTGTGAAAAATGACAAAATTTGTATTCTATGGCCTATATATTTACCCATGAATGACATAGACCCGAGAAGTTGACATTATATCCAAGAGGTGTGGTTGACCTTTAAATTAATACCAATTATATTGTTGTATGTGCTCGGATGTGGGAGTTACACCTAAATATTTACAAGTATCTCCGTATTCGTATATTATTTAGTAACCCATTATCACTATAGAGAGCGGAACTATAGCGCTGATCGCTTTGAAATGTTCCATGAGGTTCCAGTTATGGTCAAGGACAACGCCTATAATTTTCGGTGATGATCAGATAATAATTTTTGAATGAAATGGACCGAAAACTTAATTTTTTGTATTATTTTCGAGTCGATCTATAAACCTCAAATGAAAGCCGAACATCACAACACAACCCACGGGGAAGGGAATCTGGACAATAGTTGTACTGAATACTCGCAATATTCGGAAAATATGTCAGTGTGAGGAAGAGGTGCTGTTTACCTCTAATCGGGCAAGAGGGTGCAAATATCACGAAATATTGCCCAGTCTCGGAATAAACATCCGCAGAAAATTTGCGTTCCGTGGTAGTTGTGTAGGGTATCGTATGGTCGGCCCCGTCCGCCTATACTGCTCCGCTCACTGGTTCTAAGCTATATTCAGTACGCTATTTCAAATTTCATGCAAATCGAAATATACAAGGTGAGATAAAAAAACTGCAACCAACGTCATTTCTAAGAAATGTTTCGAAAAGTAAAAAGCGACTTGATTTATTTAATCGGACTCAAAAGAGCTTCGCTTGGCCGAAAGTTGTGAACTGCCCAATTTGGTTTTCTCCGATGAGAAAACGTTCGTTGCCCAGCAGTTTGTAAACAAACAAAATGTCCGTGTTTACTTGCCAAAGAGGCCAGCTGAAAATGTGCACCTTCGAGTGGCCACCAGAACTCAAGTGCCGGACATGGTGAAGGTGTGGGTCGCCATAACAGCCGATGGTCACTCTTCGCTTGTATTAATCGATCGTGGCAATAAAATAAATGCCGAATATTATCGCGAAAATATTCTGGAGGGTGTATTAAAGCCTTGGGCACGCAAACTTACCGCAAACTTACCACACTGTGGTACAGGGTATTATGTCTTTGTGCATATGTTTGTAACAGGCAAAAAAAAACGAGATAGACACATGGTTCCTTTTGAGAATATTCATAGAATCACTTTCTAAGTCGATTTATGCTTGTCCGTCCGTCCGTCTGTCTGTCCATGTTAAATTGTAAACAAAGTACGGGTCGCATTTATTATTCGAATTGGATGGAATTTGGCACAGCTCATTCATTTGGCCCAAGGACAAAACCTATTGAAATTGGGAAAAATCGGTTCAGATTTAGATATAGCTCCCATATATATTTTTCATCCGATTAAATGTAAATGGTACACCAAAGTCCCTATATATCTTCCGATTTGCACGAAATTTGGCACAGTGTACTGAATTGAACCTAGGATGATGTTTGCCAAGTTTCGTAAAATCGGTTCAGATTTAGATATAGCTCCCATATATATCTTCGCCCGATTTTAGGTAAATGGTACACCAAAGTCCCTATAAGTCATCCGATATGCACGAAATTTGGCACAGCGTACTGAATTAAGTCTAGAATGATGTGTGTTAAATTTCATGAAAATCGGTTCAGATTTAGATATAGCTCCCATATATATTTTCGTCCTATTTTAGGTAAATAGTGCCTCAAAGTCCTTTAATATCCTTCGATTTGCACGAAATTTGGCATAGCGTACTGAATAAAGTCTAGAACGACGTGTGTTAAATTTCGTGAAAATAGCTCCCATATATATTTTCGTCCGATTTTATGTAAATGATCCACCAACGTCCCTATTTATCCTTAGATTTCCACGAAATTTGGCATAGCGTACTGAATTGAGTCTAGAAAGGTGTGTGTTACGTTTCGTGAAAATCGGTTCAGATTTATATATAGCTCTCATATATATCTTCGTCCGATTTAAGGTTAATTGTGCACCAAAGTCCCATAGCGTACTGAATTAAGTCTAGAAAGATGTGTAAAATTTCGTGAAAATCGGATCGGTCCAAAGTCCCTATATATCCTTCGATTTGCACGAAATTTCGATTCATAATTAAATGGAGAACTCAAAATATGGCCGAATTAGATTTCGATATTTTGCTTCAAATTCATTTACATAATTTTGTCCCATTGTAAGAAGCAACTCTATATCCGACCAAAATTCAGTATAGGTTTGCAGAATGACATGTTTAATTTCATGTTAACGATCCTTCAAAAATGCCACATCTGTTAGGATTCCATCTGTTGAATACACCCAAAGTGGTGAAGGGTATCATATAGTCCGCCCCGTCCGACTTTACTACTTTCCTTACTGTTTTTTTTTTTTTTTTTAATTTTAGAATAAAATATATATACCCTAAAACTCTTCCCTTTTCTTACTGTATTTTGTCATACAAATTTTCAAAATAAGTTAAATATTTTGTTATTGGTTGTGCGTCATAACATTAGACGTAGACGAACAAGTTCTTTCAACGAAAACATTCACTGCAATAATTCCCATCAGGCGACGAACATTTTCGCTTTTGCTTCTAACAATTTTCTTTGATTTTTTTTAGGTGGATTTTGTAGATTCGTTTTCAGTTTGACACAGAGAAGGACAGTCTCAGGCAAGTTACTCTCACTTATTTATGTATTCAGGTCACGTTGACATTTTATCACATTTTAAGTAATCCTTTAAATGCCATAACGAAAATTTTCCTCACCACTAATGTCTTTTTAAAAAAGACATTTAAGATGTTGCTCGTTATTGCCAATGGACCAATGGAAAGTGGAATGAGATGAACAGAAAACATACAAACATACATCCCCTATCCAAAGGAAATTACAAGCACGGAACTGCAGTGTTCGTATATCGAAATGAAACAAATCGTAATGTTGAGAACATCGTCTTATTGTAGAAAGTTAATGCCATTAGACAATCATGCATACTCAGAGACACACATAGAATATTATAGAAAAAATCTCGTAACAAAAATCTCCTGAAGGTCTTTCGTGTGGAGGTGGCATTGACACGTCGGCCAGATGTTCGTCAGTGTGATTGCTGCCACCAATGGAATCAGTTGATGGGATGATGAAAAATTATTACTCAGCTTAAGCTAACATCAAATGCAACAATCCCCTACCCATTGTCAGTGCCAAGGGTCAAATATATCCAAAAATGAATGTTACTTCTCCGTCCGTCATCTTATAGAGAAAATAGAGAATCGTTAGAATAAATGAGAATATTATAAAATATAAGTCTGATGGTCATTTATGGAACGAATGTAAACAACAAGAACATGGAAATAAGGGTAATATCCACCCAGAAATTTATAACTGTTAGGGAGGATGGGGTTTACATTTCACAATTCTTTATTTTCTATATTCTAAGTGATATGTGATAATGACACATAATTAGTGTGAACAAATAAAAACGTATTTCGATTTAGAATTCTCGAAAATTTTTTGAAATAAGGGGAAAACTCAAATCGATACTGAAAGTGAAATCTAATTGACAGCAGAAACGTTTTCTGTCACTATTAAAAGAAATATAATGGAAGCTATATCTAAAATTTTAACAACAGCAATTTAACTCGGGTTCGTCCTTAAGATGCGCCGCGTTTCATCACATCTAAATAGTAGAAGTGATGCTGGCACACTGATATTCGAACCGACATGTTGTGCATTCAAAAGTCCTTAAATCGGTCTGGATCTTTATATGGAGGCTGTGTTATTGCATTATTTGGTAGTAGGTTGTTTATGCTCTGAAAAATGAGTATTCTAAATTACAGACACTCTGATTGGAGAACTGGAAATGTTCGGTGTTACCATTTTTGGAGGTTATTTCAAAACATGGACCATAGACAATTTTCCGTAAATGCCTGTTTTTTTCTCCAATATTCAAGTATGCCAACTTACATCCACGACAATGTGTTGCAAAATTTATTTAATGATAAAAATTGGTATCTAGGGATGATTGTGACTATCGACTACTAGAGTTGTTTGCAAGTAGAGAGCAAGATTTCTATGAGAGAGGCATTATGATGGCAACAAATCGTACAACAAAACGGTGTATATTTGGCCCAAATCGGACTTTCCGAAGCATGTTAAATAAAGGACTATAGTTCATATAATAATAATGGATTTCTTTTTTCCCAACCTAATATTTATGTGTTATATTAGTTCCGTTCCAGAATCTAAAAGAGTCTACTAATTTTACCAATATTGACACCTTTTATTCGAAACCCGTTCCTGAAACCACAAAACTGGTAAAACATTGGATCAAATTTAAGAGAGCACAAAAGAAAATTGCGTTCTCTTTGTAAACTTTTTATTCGAGAAATTTGGTCGAGTAAAAATGGTAAACAGGAATGCCTACTTCTGATTGGCTGTTATGTTTTGAAGTATTGCCAACAAATGTTTGCATATTTAATAGCTACACTATTAGAAAAGTACTGAACGGTCAAGGACGATACCCATAATTTTCGGTGGTGGTGAGGTGATATTTAGGGGGTGCAATGAAATCTTTATTTTTGCCAGATTTTCAAGTGGCTATAGAGTCCATTATTATATGTAGAAAATCACATATCTTACACCGTGAAAGTGATCAAGAGGTCAAGAGGGTGCAAATATTGCTAGGCTCGGAATATGGAAACGCAGAAAGCTAGATTTTCGTGCTAGTTGTGTAGGGTATCACATGGCCGTCCCGTTCGACTATACTGCTCCGCTCACTGGCTTACTACAATTTTTATGATGTAAAAATTGTCCAAAATACCAACATCCACTTGCTTCTGCACGCCACTGTATATACTTTATGAATACTTCGAGTTGTTGCAAACGAAATTAAAAAATATAGTTTACTTTCCACCGTATTTTAAAGCGTATCAAAATGCACAGCAATAAAAACTGCAAAAAAACAATATTTTGACCAATCCATCGCTTCTAGTCATCAAAATTGATTACTGACTAAGGTGTGTTAAGTTTTGTTGAAATCGATTCAAATTTAGCGTACTGAGTTGAGTCGCGTACTGAGTGGAGTCGAGAAAAAAACATACGCAAAGTTCTGATTTTGATTTAAATATATTTTTCCATACTTATTTTCGTACAATTCCCGGTTTGCACAGCGAACTGATTTACTGCGCTTATTACTCTCAGGGCGTCGCCCTCCTTATTTTATCGTTCCTTCTATGCAGATTGGCCATATTCACGCAAATAATGATATAAATTCGATATTTCATATTTTAATATAATGGTTAGGACTGAAAATTGGATACATTGTTCCACATTTTAGTTAAGTACCCAACAAATGGTGCCGGCATGTCCCAAATGAAGTGGTATTATCTGCTCTATATTTCATTTTCAGTAAAGGTCACATACTATTTTCCCCATTTTGAAGGTCCTGACCGAATTTTGCAACATAAAATAGATAAAATTCCTCAGGGTTGATAATTTTGAGATTTATATTATCCATATAGGGGTCTCGACCAATTTAGGTATTTTGAATAGATACCTTATGGTGCTCATCTTACAGCAGATTTTACTCGAATTAGTTACCTTTATTTATTTATGCTAATTTAATATTTTACTACAAATTTTGAACTTCGTTCTAGTTTGTGTTTCATATTTTTTTAAATGAAATTTAGAGTCTTCAGTATATTCCCTAAATTCAACCAAATAAAATGTTGTTTCGGTGAAGGTCGTTATACTTCTTTTATAAACGTGCATATACACACATTTTGCACAATGAAACTGAAAATTTCCAAGGAAACTTCAGTGGCACTACAAATGACAAGTTTCTTTGACGCGAGATATGTAAAATAGATTGGACCAAACAAAAGCATGAAACAAAGAAAGAATTCCAAGCTCAGCATTTGTGCTGCTTGAAACTGCCACCAGCAGATGTGTCTACTTGTACTGAGTAAGTTTTGGAGGAATGACGGTAGGCGTTACGAAACGCGTTCACGTGTCTAGCTTTTGTTGAGTGTGTTTGTGTGAATGTATATATGTATGTTTGTATGAGCCGAAACATACCTCGCCCATTCCGGTTAATATAGTTACATACCCAATGCCATTGTACGAATATTTTTCATAGCTCTGCTTTTTGAATAGTCAAACGGAAGTTTTTAGTTATTGTTCAATGTTGGCGAAAAAATATAAAACGATTTCCGTTAATCCCACTCTCCCACCTTTCTTAGGACTCTTGTCGGCGATGTAACAGCACACAAAGCTTTATATTCAAGGATACAACAACAAACTATGCTGACGGTTGTTTGTATGGTGACCAGAGTTATTCTGTATGGTTAACCTCCTCCCTTCTCGTTGACAGCTATTGTTTCCTGTTGTGAGCGGGAAATTGAATATATTATTGTATTTGCAGTGTAAACATTTGCTTATGAAAATGGAAAAAGCTTCTTGGCATACATTTTCTTAAAAAGTGTTTAAATTACAGAGTCGGTAAGAAAGGCAATTTAAGAAAGGCAATTTAAATTGGAAAAGAACATTAAAACCTATTCTGAAATACGGATTGAAATACTGTTAAGAATTAACATCAAATTCAGTACAATTGGTGAACAATTTAATGTGGCCAAATCATTGGAGCTATTCTTAACGAAGACCCAGAGCTATTCTTATCCAAGAACTGGAGGCATTCATATAGAATAAAATACCTGGAGCTTTTCTTTAGGACTTTTTGTTAAAGGTTAAGAGGACTTTTTTTAAAGACCAGGTGGGCTTTTATCGAAGTGCTGGTGATCTTATCGAAGACCTGTAGGTCTCTTTATGGAAGAGCGGGGGGTCTTCGTATGTTATTAATTTAAGTCATCCCATTTGAAATCTATAAAAAATGCATGACAATCTGGGAGACTTTTGTTCTTTGGTGTACCATTTGTATGAAATCGAGAAAAATTATATCTGGGAGCCAATTGTAAATCTGGACGTATTTTAGCAACCGTAACTAAGCACACCAGTTTGTATGCTACAGAACAGTGCGCTATCCAAAATGTATTTCGATCGGAGAAACTTTTATGATTTGGTGCTTTGTTTGCTTGAACTCGGATGAAAATATAGAACGGTTATATCTACATGTGAAAATATTTTATAAAATTAAATGCACACTATTCTAAGCCCAATCTGTACATTATGCCCAAAATTGTCCCAATCGGAAACATTTTAGTTATTTGGTACATCATAAAAAAATTGGATGAAAATATATATGGAAGCTACATCTAATCCTGAACCGGTTTGAACGCAATACGCTATGCAATATATCATGTTAGGCGAACAAACGTAGGATCCGCGATGTACCATTGGCATATAAACTTAACTCACGTCATTCTTGACTCATTTTAATATGCTAAACCAAATATCGTGCAAATAAAACAGGATATACGGTGCACCATTTCAGACTTACTTACTTATCTGGCTTGTTACAGAACGGAGCTTAAAATGGATTTCCAAGCGCGTCGTTCTTGTGCGCATCTCTTCGCTTCTGGGCCATTTTCATTCATTTGCACAACATGGCCTAGCCACCGAAGTCGCTGCAGCTCAATACGACTGACTACGTCGATGTCCGTGTATAAATTGTAAAGCCCGTGGTTCATTCAATGCCGATATTCACCGTCGACGAATATCGGCACATAGATCATTCGGAGAATTTTTCTTTCAAACACCCAAAAAGCTGCCTCATGCGTAAGTACCTATGCTTCTGATCCATATAAAAGCACGGGTAGTATCAGCGTCTTCGACCCATTATATCGATGTCATCGGCGTAGGCGAGTAACATGTGTTGTTTGGTGTACAGAGTGCCATTTATGTTCACCTTTGCGTCTCGTATGACCTTTTCCAGCAGGATGTTAAAAAGATCACACGACAAACTGTCATCTTATCTGAATCCTCGTTCGGCATTGAAGGCATCCAAGAGGTCCTTGCCTACTTTAACTGCTGATATTGTACCAGTTAAAGTTATCCAGCTTAGCCGTATTAATTTTGCAGGAATGCCAAACGTAGGCATGCCTTTAAACACCTCTGAATGGATAGAGCTGTCGAATGCGGTTTTATAGTCGAATAGGTGGAATGTGTCGATGTGTTTTTCGTGGGTTTTTTCCAGGATCCAAATCTGGTCAGTGGTGGATTTGCCAGGCCTGAAGCCGCATTGGCATGGTCCAATAATGTCATTGACTAGTGGATTCAATCGTTCACACAGCACTTTGAATACCACTTTATATGAGATGGGAAGCATACTAATTCCTCTATAGTTGGGACATATCGTCTTGTGTCCTTTTTTTGTGCATGGGACACAGGATGCTGAGGTTCCAATCATTGGGCAGGCATTCCTCTAGCCAAGTGTATTAATAAGGTGGTGCATGCTCCTGACCAGCATCTGACAACCAATCTTGAATAGTTCGGCTGGTAACCAATCGGCTTCTGCTGCTTCATTGTTCCTGAGCCGATTAATTGCTTTTATGACCTCATTTTGGCTAGGTGGTATACACTTTATACCATTATATTTTATTAGTTCTGTGGTATCTTTTCACCGCCGCTATTTGATACCAGAAGCTTTTCAAATGCTCCTTCCAGATCCTCAACAAGCTCTCTGTATCTGTCACCAGGTTTCCTTTTCATCTCTACAGGAGAATGTGCCTGCACCAAAACCTTCGGACTTGTTCTTAAGTCGATTAATTGCTTTTATGACCTTATTTTGGCTAGGTGGTATACACTCTATACCATCATCTTTTATTGGTTCTGGGGTATCTTTTCACCGCCGCAATTTGATACCAGAAGCTTTTCAAAGTGCTCATTCCAGATCCTCAACACGCTCTCTGTATCTGTCACCAGATTTACTTCTTCATCTCTACAGGAGGATGTGCCTGCACCAAAACCTTCGGTTTGGTGTTTTACTCGTTGGTAAAATTGCCGGACTTCATTCTGACTCCTGTACATCTCGATTTGCTCGCGCTCACGTTTTTCTTGTTATTTTTTCACGATTCTCCTCTCTCCTTTTCTCCCGATAATTCTCTATCACATTACGTGTTGCTACTGTCTGCAGGGTAGGTCTATACGCTGCGTTTTTTTCACATCAGTAGCATTACGACACTCCTGATCGTACCATGGGTTTGTTGGTGGTGGTTTTTGGCCATTGTGCTTCTATACTATTATCGGGACAAGAAGTACTTTCGTCAAGCAGGTGGGTAAATTGAGCGGAGTAGGCCTCGGC
This sequence comes from Musca vetustissima, assembly GCF_032173495.1. NCBI lineage: Eukaryota > Metazoa > Arthropoda > Insecta > Diptera > Muscidae > Musca > Musca vetustissima. The sequence continues at coordinate 32,346 of NW_026882784.1, read as the reverse complement.
TACCTGTTGTGTTTGCAGCTTTTCGACGTCGAGTTCCCGTGTTGTGTTAGGTCGCATCTTTGCCACAACATTAAGACGAGTGCGAACTTTGGCTGGTACAAGCTAGTGGTCCGAATCGATATTCGCTCCTCGGATCAAACGTCTAATACACCGGATGAGTGTCTTCCGTCTATCACAACATGATCAACTTGATTTCTCGTTGCTTGGTCAGGAGAAATCCAGGTGGACTTGTGTATATTGAGATGCTTGAATCTAGTGTTGCTAACTACCATGTTTTTTGCTGCCGCGAAGTCAATCAACCTCATGCCGTTGTCGGATGTTTCTTCATGATTGCTGAATTTTCCGACGGTGGGGCCAAAGATATTTCCCTTCCGATTTTTGCAGGGTAGGCTTTTCTAGTCGCTCGTAAAATATGTCTTTGGTCATCTACTGGAGTGAATCTGGAGACGAGGTCTTTTATTCTCCTGTTGACCATAAATCCGCAGCCAAATTCATGTCTCGTTTCATGGTAGCTATAATACAGTGCGTATTCGTCTGAATTACTTACGCCTTTCCCTTTCCATCGCATTTTCTGTAGGGCAATAATATCGGCTTTGTACTTTTTGAGTACACCCGCCAAAGCTAGAACTGCGCCTATTCTGTACAACGTGTGCACATTACAATGGCAGATTCGCCGATCGTGGCCTTTAAACGTTTGCGGGGGTCGTCAACATTAGTTGGATTTGGTTTTCCTTTGCTTTTTCATAGTAGGAGGGGGTTTCCGAGTGTGGGCCACTAACCCGACGCCCCAACCCATTTTTTATAGTTCTTATGGGTGAAATCGAGGCACATATCAGCTCACTATTTCAACGGGTGGTGAAAATAGCTACGCCAGATGACACCTCGGGGAGGTCAGTGTCCACAATTGAGATGGAAGAGGGACCAAGATAAGCCTGGACTTCGCCATGTTAAAGCCATTCAGAGTCGTTGCTTGGTATCTATCATCCCCTACGCCAGCCACCATTTCAGACTAAATTTACATAAGGGTAGTCGGCCCTGATCACTGTTTTTTCTCAAATGCAATAATTGTATCTTTATGTACCACTGAGTTTTTGTGCCAATCAATAAAAATTGCATTAACTTGTCCCAAATACAAATTAACTCCAAATTGGATATTAAGCAAATTCACAACAACTCAAATTTACCTCTGACTATTGTTACCTTAGCAAAAATTTATTTTAATATTCAAATTTTTTTGTTTTAATTCTAAATTCTATTAGTGCTGATCCCCTGTTACCGAATCAAAAATGTGTAATTTAATAGTATAACAAATACAATAATAACTACGATTCGAATTATTTTCGTAATATGTGCATATTTTCAATTTAGCCACAAATTATACATAAAACATTCCCAAAAGATTAAATACATTTAACAAAATCAAATATTTATTAAAATAACTGCCAGTAATGGAGTAACAGAAAATGTTATTTATGAACTTTACATTACATCCTGTTTACAGGGTGCCGTCAAAGTTTGCATACATTTTAATATGGGTATACTTGTAGAAAAAAACGAGTAATATTGTTGCTAAACAGGCATAACTATATGTTTATATTGTTTTCGTTTGAATGTTACACATCAATTTATAACTTTTAAAAATCAAAGTTTTCTTTTTGAAAATTGATCATCATTATTTCCATTACCATGTACGTAAAGACAAACAAATGAAAAATGAGCTGGTACACCAATTTTACCACACACACATCTGCACATACAAAATTTCATATATTGTACCTATATTACATTTGAAATCTGAATACATGTATGTATTTATTTGTGTGTACATTTGTCTACGGGAATATTCTAACATGTCTATGGGAAAAAATGAAATGTGTTTGAATAATTAATAATAATAAAACAACAATCGAGTAGAATGGTATGAACATTTATTTTATATTCCATTGGAAAAGTGGGGTTTTGTACCAATGAAATTCCACGTAATTGTAAATTTGATAAATTTATATTTGAACCGAAAAAAAACCAAATTATATATAACCAGTGAGCGGAGCAGTATAGTCGGACGGGGCCGACCATACGATACCCTACACAACTACCACGGAATTCTAACTTTCTGCGGACATATTTTCCGAATATTACTATTCATATTCAGTACAGTCCTTCTATTTAATTGTCCAGGTTCCTTTCACCGTGGGTTGTGTTGTGATGTTCGGCCTATTATTGGCATCGACTCGAAAAAATACCAAAAAATTAAGTATTCGCTCCAGTTCATCCAATAATTATAATCTGATCATCACCGAAAGTTATAGGCGTCAATTTGACCCGCTAAATATTGACCGATCTTTAACGAAACGGTCATGCTTATTCTTTGGACCGATCCACTTCTCCATGTAAAATTTCGCGATATTCGGACCATAATTGCGGCCTCTAGAGCGACCAGAAAAACCGACAAAAATAAAGTTTTTGGTCCATTTCATCCCCTAAATATTAAACGATCTTTTCCAAAAACAATAGGGGTCTTCATTGGCCAGAACATATCTTACATGCAAAATTTCTTGAAGATTGGTCCATAACTGTGGCCTGTATCGTGTTTACAAATTATAATGAACAGACGGACGGACACACATGTCTAGATCGGCTCAGCTAGTCGAGATATGACGATCGGTACTTAAAGGTGGGTCTAGGACCAATATTTTACGGCGTTACAAACTTTTGGGGATGCACAAAGACATAATACTCTGTCCGACTTGAAGGGTATAATAATTCTATGAATATGTATTGGAAGGAATGAAAAATATCAACTTTGGAATTGGGGAAAATTATCTGAATCTGTAATTATTTCAAAGAAAACTTTATTTTCTATTTTATTAGTAAAACCAGTAAGGAAAGTAGTAAAGTCGGACTGGGCCGACCCTTCACCGCTTTCGGTATATTATACATATGTATCCTAATATGCGTCGCCTTTTCGTAGGAACATTGACATGAAATTGAACGAACTTTAATTTAACTCTAACCTAATTTTCTCGAAACTTAACACACGAGCTATGGTAGGGACGGATTTCCACCTCAAATGCACGAAAAACATGCAGAACAGCAACAACATACAGTGTATGGGAGCTATATCTAAGTGACGAAAATGATCACAGATCGTTCTAGAATTAATTCAGTACATTATGCCAAATTTCGTGCAAACCGAAAGATATATATGGACTTTGGAGCACCATTTACTTAAAATCGGAAGAAAATATATATGGGTACTATAAATAAATCTGAACCCATTTTTTCGAAATATCTCACACGTTATTGTAGACTCAATTGAGCACACCATGCTAAATTTCGCGCATATTGAAAAATATGTAGGGTCTTTGGTGCCACGTTTACCTTAAATCGGACGAAAATATATATAGGAGCTATATGTAATTCTAATCCCGAAACTTGACACACATCATTCTAGCCTCAATTTAGTACATTATGCAAAATTTCGCAAATCGAATGATATATAGGGACTTTGGGGCACCACTTACATAAAATCGAACAAAACTATATATAGGAGCTATATCTAAACCTGAACCGATTAACCCTTTTGGTCCAATGTTGCCCACAGGCAACAAAATGTTTAGAGCTTGTATTTGGTATGCAGGTAGTAGATATATCTTCTTTGGATTTCATATGTCCCGACCTGATTATGGACAAAATATATCAAAAGAAAAATCAAAAATTCAAAATTTTGGTTACGTTATGAGTTTTTCAATATAGAGAAGAGGGTAAATTTGAGTACAGTACTAATTTGTGTATACAGTCCAAATTCTTTAAATCGCTTCGTATTCGAATTGTACGAATTCTGGCATCAGAATTATTTTAGATTCTTGTAAAAAATAATATAGAGAATAATTTAAAATAATTTTTCTGTTGATTTTGCATTAGGTTTTCTTGGTATTGGACTTTTATTTTTTCCAACAGAATGTACTGTATCTCACGAATGCAAGGTTGCAGCGATGTCAGATTATGTGCATATTCTATTTAGGATAGTTGAATTAAATGTGTGAGCAGAAAATTATTCTAAGATTGCGGAAAAAATTCGGGGCTCAAAGGGTTAATTAACAGTATTCAGAATTTTAAGTCAAAATCGAATATATTTCAATACAAAGCACATGTCGAATTGCCTATAGTTAAAATTTCAATGCTAATTTGCAAATATTCAATAATTTATGGCATAATGAATTTACCCGCACATTAGTAAACTTTATATTTTGCCGAATTTATAAATCATTAATTGTGTTGTTGATGTTGAAAAGGTTTATACGGCACACTGAAGGGCTGGGGCATAAAGGGGTTGTGGTTTCTAGTAATGGCGATGATGTTCTTGCTGTTTGCCAGCAACTGTATAATAAGAATACCAATGAACAGATTTGTCTGCAGTTAATTACTGGAAAAGTTTTAATTTGGGAAACCGGAAACGGAAACTTAATATTGATGCTAAACATCATATGTTCTGTTGATGTTGCAATTGTTGCTGCTGTTGTTATTTCCTCTCCCCTTGATTCTTTTGTTATTAATGAGTACTCAAATAACAGAGATCTGTTTTGTGCTCTAAAATTTTAATTTAGATTATCCATAGAGATAAATTGTTAATATTGGTTAATTGTTATCAATTTCCTACCAGGATTGAATAGATAACTAATTTGATAGATTGCATGGTGGAATTCTAGTAGTTGTGTCCGCGGGAAATACAGAAATTGAGGTTATACCAAGATTTAAATTTACATGTAATTTTCCAAAACAACAATTTCAATTTACTTTTTAATTTGAGCCATCAATCGCTTCATTTAAGAAACAATTCAGCAATCACTACTAGTCTTTATTTAATATACATACGAACAGTTTTCTTTTCACATCCGTCATTTAATATGAACAACGGCCACATGTGAATATTTATTCGTTCAACAATGCAACAACTCTGGACATTGTCCGACATATAAACTGCTTGATATGCTGCCACCAACACCTGGAATAAATCTGAAAATCCGAACAATACGAGTAAATTCCCGTAAATGAATGAATGAATTTTACTGCAACAGGAAAACATTTTTTATTGCAGATATAACGAAAAAAAATGTGGAAGAGAAAATGGCACAAGAACAATTTGCTTCGTGGTCAATGAGATGTTAAAGCATAAATGAGCAGCAACAATGACTGTAGGCATGAAAGTTTAAGAACAATGAAAGAAATCCCATGGGAAGGTAGACAATGTAATATGCAATTTATTTTACCCTACGATCTTATTATACGAAATAGATGAGTACCGAGATAATTCAGATTTAGACATAGGTCCTAATACATATTTTTGTAGGATTTCAGGTAAATGGTACATAATAGATCCCAATTTTTTTTCCGGATAAAACAGAAATATTGTATATTTTTATCAACTCGATTGTTTTATTATTAGTTTAGTTTATTTATTAATTTAGATTTGTATAAAAATTAACTTTTTTATCGACCCCTGTTGTGGCCTTCAATTATTCGTTAAAATGTATGCCCTACGGCTTATTGCAACCTTGGGTGAGCGCTTTTGACGTTTGAACGAATTATTATTTGTCACTTGTTTTGCCGCTTCCTTTAAGCATCAAGGAGTACCAACCTGCCACTCGGACAGACAGCACAGGCATATCGTTGCCAAAAGGTAATATCGTTATCATTACCACAAACAAACAACCCATAAACCTCTTGTGTTTTTATTTCTTTCTCTTATTTCACGGTCTCACTACACACCCTACCCTACGCCCATTGCTCGACGTATTCGACGTATCGACTCCCATCGGCGGAGCCCCTCTGAGCTAAACACGATAGTTATATATGTATGCCTTACAATAAAAATTATCTATCACCGCTTCTTACCCCCAAAGTGCTGTAGGGAATAGCACCATCCGATTTTAATTCTTTCCTTACTCTTTTTATACCCTCCACCATAGCATTATATCCTTAATTAGCGTAAAATTCGAAGCCGATATATAAATTGACGCCAGTCTCTTGTAATCACTCTTGGATATAGAGTTATATTTCGAGTTCAAAGATGGACCATGTTGCTCAACATTTAGGAATGTCCGTCTTATAGACACATGGTTCCTTTTGAGAATATACATAGAATCACTTTCTGAGTCGATATATGCATGTCCGTCCGTCCGTCATTCCGTTAAATTGTTAAATTGTAAACAAAGTACAGGTCACATTTATGATCCGAATTGGATGAAATTTGGCACAGCTCATTTGTTTGGTCCATGGACAAACCCTATTGGAATTGGGAGAAATCGGTTCAGATTTAGATATAGCTCCCATATATATTTTCGTCCGATTTAAGGTAAATGGTGTACCAAAGTCCCTATATATCTTTAGATTTGCACGAAATTTGGCACAGCGTAATGAATAAGGTCTAGAATGATGTCCGCCAAGTTTCATGGAAATCGGTTCAGATTTAGATATAGCTCCCATATATAGTTTTGACCAATTTTAGGTAACTGGTGCGCCAAAGTCCCTGCAAATCTTTTCATTTGCACGAATTTTGGCATAGCGCACTGAATTAAGTCTATAATGATGTGCAAAGTTTCGTGAAAATCGATTAAGAGTTAGACATAGCTCCTTTATATATTTTCTTCCGGTTTTAGGTAATTGGTGCACCAAAGTCTCTGAAAATCATCTGATTTGCACGAAATTTGTTATAGCTTACTGGATTAGTGAATGACGTGTGCTAAGTTTCGTGAAAATCGGTTAAGATTTAGATGTAGCTCCCATATATATTTTTGTCCGATTTTAAGTAGTTGGTGCAAAGTCCCTATATATCTTTCTATTTGCACGAATTTTGGTATAGGGTACTGAATTAAGTCTAGAATGATGTTGCTAAGCTTCGTGAAAAGATCCATAGCTAGTCCGATTGACACAATGTACTTAAGTAATATAAATTAGTCTATGTGAAGTTTCCCAGAAATCGGTTCAGATATAGATATATAACAAAAACTCGTCGTCTATTAGGATACATATGTAGAATATACTCAAAGTGGTGAAGGGTATAATATAGTCGGCCCAGTCCGACTTTACTACTTTCCTTACTGGTTAGTTGTTATTTTGGATTACCTCCCATTAATCAGACCTCATGTAATGCCTAAAATGTTGCTATGTTGATGAGTTTCGGAAAGTTTCTCAACCGAAGTGACTCCATTTGTTATTTCAGATTATCACTGGTTAACAAGTCTACCTACAAAAATTGTTTCAAATTATTTTCTGTTGTTCGGGAAGTTTTGATACTTTTTTCAACAGAATTTACCGTAATTTCATATTTGGGATTCTCATTGGGTACCAACTATGTTTTAATTAAATCTTTACAAAATAGTTTTCTTTAACTTGATATTCCTTAATCTAATATTGGTCCGATTGAGACAAAATTTTGCACAGTATACCAAATTAAGTCCAGATTGATATCTGTGAAGCTTTGTTGAAAGATATAACTCCCATGCATAGCATCGTCCGTTTCTATGTTCTATGAGACAAAATATTGAATTAGGTCCTGATTGATGTATAGGAAGTTTTGTTGAAATCGGTTCAGATTTAGATATAGTTCACAGGATGCACCCAACTCCCAATTACTATCCAATTGAGACAAAATTTTGCAGAGTATATTGAAATCGGTGAAATCGGGTTAGATTTAGACAAAGCTTCAACCGATTTTATGTAAATGGTGCAGCAACCCCCCAAGGCTTGACCGTTTGATATATGTGAAGTTTTGTTGAAATTGGTCGAACTTTAGATATAGCTCCCATATACAGTTTCGTCTGATTTTATGTAAATGGAGCACCAACCTCCCATGGTTTGTCCGATTGAGACAAAATGTTGCACAGCGTATTGAAATCAGTGCCGGTTAAAGTACCTGCTTGTTTAGTTGAAATCGGTCCTGATTTACATATAGCTCCCATATATATTTTCGTCTGATTTTATGTAAATGGTGCATCGAGTAGCCTACGTCTGTTCCATATACACGAGACAAAATTGTACACAGCCGACTGTGTTGCAGCACACCAAATGGTGTATGCCACGGTTGCTTAATTAGGTCCAGATTTACGTACTCTTATAGCTCCCATATACAATTTGTTCTCGAATCCATACAAATGGAACAATAAAGAATCTAAGTCTGTCCTATTGACATGCAATTTTTCATAGGTTTCAGAATGGTAAGTACATGTGTTTATACCCTTCACCACACTGTGGTACAGGGTATTATGCCTTTGTGCATATGTTTGTAACAGGCAAAAGGAAACGAGATAGACACATGGTTCCTTTTGAGAATATGCATAGAATCACTTTCTAAGTCGATTTATGCATGTCCGTCCGTCCGTCTGTCTGTCTGTCCATGTATTTTTGTGAGCAAAGTACAGGTCGCATTTATGATCCGAATTGGATGAAATTTGGCACAGCTCATTTGTTTGGCCCAAGGACGAACCCTATTGAAATTGGGAAAAATCGGTTCAGATTTAGATATAGCTCCCATATATATATTTAACCGATTTAATGTAAACGGTCCTTATATATCTTTCGAATTTGGTACAGCCTAATCATTTAGGTCTAGAATGATGTCTGCCAAGTTTCGTGAAAATCGGTCCAGATTTAGATATAGCTCCCATATATAGTTTCGTCCGATTTCATGTAAATGGTGCACCAAAGTCGCTATATATCTTTCGATTTGCACGAAATTGGGCATAACGTACTGAATTGAGTCTAGAATGATGTCTACGAAGTTTCGAGAAAATCGGTCCAGATTTAGATATAGCTCCCATATATAGTTTCGTCCGATTTCATGTAAATGGTGCACCAAAATCCCTATATATATTTCGATTTGCACGAAATTCGGCATAACGTACTGAGTTGAGCCTAGAGTGATGTCTGCCAAGTTTTGAGAAAATCGGTGCAGATTTAGATATAGCTCCCATATATAGTTTCGTCCGATTTTATGTAAATGGTGCGCCAAAGTCCCTATATATCCTTCGATTTGCACGAAATTTGGCATATCGTAATGAATTACGTCTAGAATGATGTGTGTTAAGTTTACTGAAAATCGGCCCAGATGTAGATATAGCTCCCATATATAATTTTGTCCGATTTTCACGAAATTCGGCATAACGTACTGAGTTGAGCCTAGAGTGATGTCTGCCAAGTTTTGAGAAAATCGGTGCAGATTTAGATATAGCTCCCATATATAGTTTCGTCCGATTTTATGTAAATGGTGCGCCAAAGTCCCTATATATCCTTCGATTTGCACGAAATTTGGCATATCGTAATGAATTACGTCTAGAATGATGTGTGTTAAGTTTACTGAAAATCGGCCCAGATGTAGATATAGCTCCCATATATAATTTTGTCCGATTTAATGTAAATGTTGCACCAAAGTCCCTATATATATTACGATTTGCACGAAATTTGGTATTACGTAATGAATAAGGTCTAGAATTATGTGTGTTAAGTTTCGTAAAAATCGGTTCAGATTTAGATATAGCTCCTATATATTTTTTCTTCCGAGTGTGTGTAAATTGTGCACTAAAGACCCAAAGTTTGTCTGATTTCCACACAATTGGTACAATGAACTGTAGTTACTATAATACATTTCCTTTACATTGCTTTATATAATTTTGTCCCATTGTAAGAAGCAACCCTATATCTGACCAAATGAAAACTTTAGTGTAGGTTACAGAATGACATGTTTATGGATCCATTTTCATGTTTATGGTCCTTCAAAAATTCGACGTCTGTTATGATTCATCTGTTGAATATACCCAAAGTGGTGAAGGGTATCATATAGTCGGCCCCGTCCGACTTTACTGCTTTCCTTACTGGTTTTTAATTGGTTCAAATGTCTATACACATCAAAAATTTTATTTCGCCAGATTCCATTTCAATGGTCCTCTAAAGATGCTATGTCTATTCAATCTACAGAATTCTGTATATATAAAACTTTTTGCTATAATGTGGTGGAGGTTATAAAATGTTGTGTCCAATTGAATATCCTTGTTTTTTTTCTTGTATTTTTTTAATATTTTCTGGGGAAAGAAAAACAATTAGTTATCTTCAATATATTATATAATTTCAATAAAATTTCAAAAACTCTAAGACTATAGTTGCTCAAACATCATATTTCACTCTTCCTCCATCACAAAATCTAACAAATCTTAAAATTAATTTCCTAAATCATGTTTTTTCTCTCTTTTTCGATCGTGAAGAAAAATAAACGTTTGTACAACAAACTGCCCCCCTCACATTACGTTACAAACTTCTCTGCTGAAAAAATATTACCAAGTTTCTCAGCAGGACAACAGGAAGCGTTGAATATTTTTTTCTGTTTTCTGTATTTTATTGTGTGCTTGTTCAATGCTGCGAGGAAATGAAAACAGATAATGAAAATATGCTTGAGCTGTATTAAAAAAAAGGAGAACGAATCAACGATTATAGCGAACGCACGTATGTGCTACACGACGTTGTCATTGCCAAGAAAGCGAAGAGCTTAAAATCCGGAAGTGTGATGAACTATGACAGGAACAACCCGCCATTTGGTATTAAATGTTGATTCTTTGGCAATCACTTGCAAACTATGAACGAGTTGCAATTGTGCATACAGTAGGTTATTTCGAAACCTGTAAGGAATGTTAAAAAAGTTGGACGGGAGCTATAAAATGGCGGTTCGGAAACTCCTTAGCCTATCAATGAAAGAAGATAGTTAGTTATTCCAAAATATTTTTATTTTTCAGTATAATCTCCTGAATCTTCAATACACTTTGTCCAACGCTATTCTAGTAATTCTATCCCTTGATTAGAATGGTTTTCCTCAAGGTCTTCAAAATGGTGGTTTACAACCTTCATTTGAGGTAAAGGATATTTTAGATTTGGAAACAAGTAAAAGTCACTGGGGGCTAAATCAGGAGAATAAGGGGGGTGGTCATGCAGATCGTACTTTAATTCGTTGATTTTAGCCATTTTTAAAAAAAGTTATGCTCTGGTGCGTTGTCTTGATGAAAAATTATTTTGTGTGTTTAAACCAGGACGTTTTCTCGATTTTGCACATTTAATTGATTCAAGAGTTTGCAATAGTACTCTGAATTTATTGTTTTACCCTTTTGCAGGTAGTTAATCAATAAAATACCTTTGAATTCCCAAAAAGCCGCCATAATTTTAGCAGCCGATTGAATTGTTTTTGCCTTCCTTGGGGCATTTCCTCCAGCTTCAGTGCATTGCTTGGATTGTTCTTTTGTCTCTGGAGTATAGTGGTGGATCCATGTATCATCAACAGTTACAAAACCATTTTGCTTAAAACGATCCAAACAACTTGAAACAACTGGCAGAAAGCCTTTTCATCTGTAGTTCATCTCAAATGATCGATTCCATTTAATATTGCATGTTGCTGTTTTTGAACGTCCACTACGTGGTTCACCTTCAATGCTTCATCTTCAGCAACCCAATTTTATACCTTTCACCACACTGTGGTACAGGGTATTATGTCTTTGTGCATATGTTTGTAGCAGGCAAAAAGAAACGAGATAGGCACATGGTTCCTATTGAGGATAGTCTTAGAATCACTTTCTGAGTCGATTTACGCATGTCCGTCCGTCCATCAAAGTACAGTTCACATTTATGATCCGAGTTGGATGAAATTTTGCACAAGTCACTTATTTGGAAAAAATCGGTTCAGATTTAGATATAGCCCCATATATATTTTCGTCCGATTTTAGGTAAATTGTGCCCCAAAGTTCCTATATATCTTTCGATTTGCACGAAATTCGGCATAGAGTACTGAATTAGGTCAACAATGATGTGTGCTTAGTTTCGTAGAAATCGGTTCAAATTTCGATATAGCTCCCATATATATTTTCGTCCGATTTAATGTAAATGAAGCACCAAAGCCCTTACATTTCTCTCAATTTGCAAAAAATTTTGCATAGCGTACTGATTTGAGTCTAGAATGATGTATGCTAAGTTTAGTTAAAATCGGTTCAGGTTTAGATATAGCTGTTAAGTTTCGTTTAATTTTTTGTAAATGGTTCAAAGAGGAGCCTACGTATGTTCCACATATATATGAAATTGTGGACAGCGCTTTGTGTTGCAGCATACCAAATATGCCACCGTTGCTCAATTAGATCCAGATTTACATACATACACTCGGTTTTATAAAAATAGTATACCAAAGAATCAAAGTCTAATTGATTGTCATGTATTTTTAATAGATTTCAGAATTGTATGTCTATGGGGTTTCATAATAGATTCAAATATCTATGTAGATCACACATTTCATTTCGCCTGTATATATTATCGCCTCGTGTATGTACCTCTAGTGGTGAAGGGTATCATATAGTCGGCCCCGTCCGACTTTCGAACTTTCCTTACTGGTTTACTTTCACTTAGCACATTCACCATATCATTATGAATTTCTTGTCCCGATAAACATTTTTTATGTAAACATGTAATGACAGCACGCATTTCTAATTTTTTCCATTGTTAAACCAGTAAGAAAAGCAGTAAAGTCGACGGAGCCGATTATATGATACCCTTCACCACTATGGGTATATTCAACACATGCATTTTAACAGACGTCGAATTTTCGAAGGACCATTGACATTAAATTGGATGAACTAAGATATATGTAATCTATATCTAAATGTGAACCGACTTAGATCAATCAATAAACCATACTAAACTATTCATTTGGATAGGTAAAGAATGAGACAAAAGTATGTAAATCGATTTCAAGCAAATTTCAATTGGACACCCGGTCGAATATATGGGCTATGTCTATATTTCTACAAAAATCAATTACGTCATTCTATACTCAATTTGGTACGTTGAGCAAAATTTCGGATCAACAAACTTTGCATACTTTAATCCGGACCTAATTCTGTACGCTGTGCAAAATTGTGCGGCAATCGGCTTAACATTGGATCTTTGGTGCACCATTTACTTAAAATCGGATAAAACTATAGCTATATCTAAATCTGAACCGATTACAACAAAACTTGTCACTGGTTACGCAAAGGTTACCAATTTCAGTACGTTGTATGCCTGAACCGATTTTCACGAAAACTAACACAAATCATTCTAGAAATAATTTAGTACGCTATGTCAAATTTCGTGCAATTATAAAGATTTATAGGAACTTTGGTAAACCATTAATATTAAATCGAATGAAAAAATATTTGGGAGCTATAAAAAATGTGAACCGATTTTCACGAAACATAACATTACAATTTTCGTGAAAATCGAAAGGTATATAGTGACTTTTGTACTCCACTCTCCTTAAATCGGACCAAAATATATATAGGAGCTATATCTAAATCTGAAACAATTTTCATGAAATTTAATATACGTCGTCCTAGACCCAATTCAGTTCGCTGCGCCAACTGTCGAGCAAATCGAAAGATATATAGGGACTTTGGTGCACCATTTACATAAAATCGGACGTAAGGGAGCTATATATAAATCTGAACCGATTTTCACGAACCTTAGCGGACATCACTGCAGACCCAATTCAGTACGTTAAGCCAAATTTCTTGCAACTCGAAAGAAATTTTTTCGTACACCATTTACATTAAATCGGACGAAAAGATATATGGTAGCTATATATAAATCTGAACCGATTTTCACGAAACTTAGCAGACATCATTCTAGAGGCAATTCAGTATTCTGTGCCGAATTTCGTGCAAATCGAAAGATATATAGGAACTCCATTTACATTTATCGGATGCAAATATATGTGGGAGCTACACCCAAATCTGAACAGATTTTTTCCCAATTTCCATAGAGTTCGTCCTTCGACGAATTAAATCAGCTATGCCAAATTTCATCCAATTCGGATCATAGATGCGACCTGTACTTTGTTTATAATTTAACATGGGCAGACAAATTGACAGACGGACGGACATGCATAAATTGACTCAGAAAGTGATTCTATGCATATTCTCAAAGTGAACCATATATCTATCTCGTTTCCTTTTGCCTGTAACAAACATATGCACAAAGACATAATACTCTGTACTATAGTGTGGTGAAGGGTATACAAATTGCGGATGCGTCTTTTTTGAACACCTGTTTCTGTATGAAGGACTGGCAAATGCTTCCTATAGGAACATGTTCGAAACAAAATTTAACATGTGTTCATAACAGATATGGAAGTTCCCATATCCGTTATTTACATTTTTCTGTTCGTACCACGCTTTTTGTGCTAGGCTAAGAAGTTTCCGAACTGCCTCATATGTAAATCTGGACTTAAGTGAGCAGCCCTGGCATACACTATTTGGTATGCTTTAGCACTGCGCTCTCCATAATTTTATCTCGTGTATATGGAACAGACGTAGGCTCATCGGTGCACCATTTTGATAAAATCAGTCGAAAATATATATGGGAAATATATCTAAATATAGACCGATTTTGGTAATTTTAGTACACATCTCTGTAAACTCAATTCAATACCCTTTCCCAACTTTAGTATAAATCGAACAAACGTAGTCTCTTCGTCTCAGTACATTGCGCAAAATGTTGTCTCTATTGGACAAATATTAGGAGTTTGGCGGATCACTTCCATAAAATCGGACGAAATATATATGTGGGAGCTATATCTAGTTTAACCGAGTTCAACAAAACTTCAGGTACGTTAGCCTGCACACCGTGTTGTGAAGGGTATAATAATGTGAGTATTTAATGTACAATTTTAATTAAATCGGATGAATGTCTGAACCAATTTAACAAACACCAATAAACGTTATTCTAGGCTCAATTTTGAAAGTTGTATAAATTTTGTAGCAATCTGAGAAATGGTAGTTGAAATAACGATGGAGATCGCAATGTTGCAGTTGCTAATATTCCAGAGATGTTTGGTATTGCATATGTGATATATAAGTCCGCGTTATGGTATTACTCCCATATAAGGGTGACGACTTTGCCACTCGAAGTGGTTGAAAATTGACACCCCTGGTTTCCAGCAGGTTTTGAATATAAGTTCTTGTAGTATGTAAGATTTTTTCACATTTTCAATATAAAGGGCTGTAAATTGTAATTTCGGATTCTTGATGGGTGAAAAAAATCTTTGGAGATATTTTTATACCCTTCACCACTCTGTGGTACAGGGTATTATGTCTTTGTGCATATGTTTGTAACAGGCAAAAGGAAACGAGATAGACACATGGTTCCTTTTGAGAATATGCATTGAATCACTTTCTGAGTCGATTTATGCATGTCCGTCCGTCCGTCCGTCCGTCTGCCCGTCTGTAGATGTAAAATTGTAAACAAAGTACAGGTCGCATTTATGATCCGAATGGGATGAAATTTGGCATAGGTCACCTATTCGGCCCAAGGACGAACCCTATTGAAATTGGGAAAAATCGGTTCAGATTTAGATATAGCTCCTATATATATATTTAACCGATTTAAAGTAAACGGTCCCTATATATCTTTCGATTTGC
Organism: Musca vetustissima; assembly: GCF_032173495.1. Lineage (NCBI taxonomy): Eukaryota > Metazoa > Arthropoda > Insecta > Diptera > Muscidae > Musca > Musca vetustissima. The sequence continues at coordinate 16,867 of NW_026882784.1, read as the reverse complement.
ACGAAATTTGGTACAGCCTAATCATTTAGGTCTAGAATGATGTCGGCCAAGTTTCGTGAAAATCGGTCCAAATTTAGATATAGCTCCCATATATAGTTTCGTCCGATTTCATGTAAATGGTGCCCCAAAGTCCCTATATATCTTTTGATTTGGACGAAATTTAACATAACGTACTGAATTGAGCCTTGAATGATGCCTGCCAAGTTTCGAGAAAATCGGTCGAGATTTAGATATAGCTCCCATATGTAGCTTCGTCCGATTTCATGTAAATGGTGCACCAAAGTCCCTATATATCTTTCGATATGCACGAAATTTGGCATAACGTACTGAATTGAGCTTAGAATGATGTCTGCCAAGTTTCGAGAAAATCGGTCCAGATTTAGATATAGCTCCCATATGTAGTTTCGTCCGATTTCATGTAATGGTGCCCCAAAGTCCCTATATATCTTTTGATTTGCACGAAATTTGGCATAACGTACTGAATTGAGCTGAGAATGATGTCTGCCAAGTTTCGAGAAAATCGGTCCAGATTTAGATATAGCTCCCATATATAGTTTCGTCCGATTTCATGTAAATGGTGCACCAAAGTCCCTATATATCTTTCGATATGCACGAAATTTGGCATAACGTACTGAATTGAGCTGAGAATGATGTCTGCCAAATTTCGAGAAAATCGGTCCAGATTTAGATATAGCTCCCATATATAGTTTCGTCCGATTTCATGTAATCATGCCCCAAAGTCCCTATATATCTTTTGATTTGCACGAAATTTGGCATAACGTACTGAATTAAGCCTAGAGTAATGTCTGCCAAGTTTCGAGAAAATCGGTCGAGATTTAGATATAGCTCCCATATATAGCTTCGTCCGATTTCATGTAAATGGTGCCCCAAAGTCCCTATATATCTTCTGATTTGCACGAAATTTGGCATAACGTACTGAATTAAGCCTAGAGTAATGTCTGCCAAGTTTCGAGAAAATCGGTCGAGATTTAGATATAGCTCCCATATATAGTTTCGTCCGATTTCATGTAAATGGTGCCCCAAAGTCCCTATATATATATATTGATTCGCACGAAATTCGGCATAACGTACTGAACTGAGCTTGGAATGATGTCTGCCAAGTTTCGAGAAAATCGGTCCAGATTTAGATATAGCTCCCATATATAGTTTCGTCCGATTTCATGTAATGGTGCCCCAAAGTTCCTATATATCTTTCGATTTGCACGAAATTTGGCATAATGTACTAAATTGAGCCTAGAATGATGTCTGCCAAGTTTCGAGAAAATCGGTCCAGATTTAGATATAGCTCCCATATATAGTTTCGTCCGATTTCATGTAATGGTGCCCCAAAGTCCCTATATATCTTTTGATTTGCACGAAATTCGGCATAACGTACTGAATTAAGCCTATAGTGATGTCTGCCCAGTTTCGAGAAAATCGGTCCAGATTTAGATATAGCTCCCATATATAGTTTCGTCCGATTTCATGTAAATGGTGCACCAAAGTCCCTATATATCTTTTGATTTGCACGAAATTCGGCATAACGTACTGAATTGAACCTAGAGTGATGTCTGCCAAGTTTCGAGAAAATCGGTCCAGATTTCTATATAGCTCGCACATATATAGCTCACATATTTTAATTAATTGACGCTCCAAGGAACCAATAGGAACAAAACGTTCTGAAATTAGTATAACCTAACCTGTGACAAGTTTGCTTGAAATCGCTTAATATTTGGATGGAGCTTCCATATATATTTTGGCATCAAACTCCTCATGTTAGTCAGATTAACATCAAATTTTGCACAACGTACAAAATTGAGCATAGAATTACGTAGTTGCGTTTTCTAGAAGTACAGACATAGCCCAACGTATGACCTATTTATATTTCTTTGAAGTCGATTTACATACTTTATGGATATATCTACGTAGATTCACATTTAGATAAATATCACATATTTTATTTCATCCAATTTGATGTTAATAGTCCTGTTTAATATACCCATAGTGGTGAAGGGTATCATATAGTCGGCCCCGTCCGACTTTACTACTTTCCTTACTGGTTTAATAGAGCTCCTTGTTTTGATGTAGCCACTTTGTCTGAATTCTCGTTTTTTGAAGGGCGATAAGCATATCGTCATATTTACTCGTAAGCCCTACATAAAGATCCAGTTCCATTTTCCGTATTTGAAGGCTTGTATCTCTAGGATGTCATCTGGAAATCCGGAGTCTTGGAAGGTGAAAAAAAAGTTGGTACAAAATTGTCGATTTTAGTCGTAAGGGTTCCGTCACATTTTAGGTATTTTAATTATTTTGAAGACTTTTCAAGTTTGTCATTTTGGTTTCTTGGGTTCTCAAATAACTTGTTAGAAATATAGAACAATTTCTTGACTTTCTTGATATAATATATAAACTTGTAGATATAATCGTGGTTCTACGTGCAAAATATCTAGGTTGGAAAAAATAATTACACAAAAATTTCGACATATGTCCATTTTTCAGTGCGTCTTTTCAGTGTTTTGATGACTTCAAGTGGGTTTTTTCACCAAAATCGCTAAAATTTTGGTTTCCTTGATATTCCGTGTTGCTGGAGAGTAAAAAAAATTAAATAAATTTTTGATGTAGGTGTATATTTCGGATTTCAAAGGAATAAAAACCTTCTTCGCAGAAATTTTTCAATATATATATATATATATATATATATATATATATATAGCAAATATGAAAATCTGCTCTTAACGCCCACCCCTAACTGTGCGGTTCATCATATATCCATACCCGTTCAATTATAACGCTTTCCTCACCAGATTCAAAATCAAATATTTTCCCCACACCCCTAATAAACGTAGCTTTATCAATATTGCCACATATCTATCGTACTGCGAGTATATTCACATTATATAACGTATAAAAAAGTACCAGCTTATGTAAATCCGACTACACATAATGAGTGTTATTAATTTTTTAAATCATCATTTCAGTAGAATTGAAATTAATTTTGTATGCGGTAATCAATTTGTTCGTAAAGCACAACGAATGGACAATGTGTGTAAAATATGTCAATGGTAGTAACAGGTAAGAGTATGGGTATCACAGGAAGAAGTTTTAACATTTCCAACACAATGTTGAAACGATATTGTGTAAAAATGGTACACATATCTATATCCATACATGTTAATTAAGGTATAATTATATTGTTGTGTTGATCAATAACTAATCAACAAAGCAATTAAAAGTAATTTCAAATGTTTATTTTTCCCTTATTTTTAAACCTAATAAAATCACAAATTTTTACATGACGAAAAAAGTCATTTGAAATAACCCATATATAACCAGTAAGGAAAGTTCGAAAGTCGGACGGGACGCTTCACCGCTAGAGGTACATACAAGAGACGCTAATATATACAATATCCTGTAGATATGATCTTTAGACGACCATTGAAATGCAATCAGGCGAAATGAAATGTGTGATCTACATAGATATTTGAATCTATTATTAAACCCCATAGACATACCATTCTGAAATCAATGGCCAATACATGACAATCAATTAGACATTGATTGTTTGGTGTACTATTTGTATAAAACCGAGCAAAATTGTGTATGTATGTAAATCTGGATCTAGTTGAGCAACGGTGGCATATTTGGTATGCTGCAGCACAAAGCGCTGTCCACAATTTCATATATATGTGGAACATACGTAGGCTCCTTTTTGAACCATTTACAAAAAATTAAATGAAATTTAACAGCTATATCTAAATCTGAACCGATTTTAACTAAACTTAGCACACATCATTCTAGACTCAAATTATTACGCTATGCACAATTTTGTGCAAATTGAGAGAAATGTAGGGGCTTTGGTGCTTCATTTAAATTAAATCGGACGAAAATACATATGGGAGCTATACCGAAATCTGAACCGATTACTACGAAACTTAGAACACATCATTCTGGACCTAATTCAGTACTTAATTGCCACATTTCGTGCAAATCGAAAGATATATAGGGACTTTGGGGCAATATTTACCTATAATCGGACGAAAATATATATGGGAGCTATATCTAAATACGAACCGATTTTCACGAAATTTACCACACATCTTTCTATGCTCAATTCAGTACCCTATGCTAAATTTCGTGCAAATTACCTAAAATCGGACGAAAATATATATGGGAGCTATATCTAAATCTGCACCGATTTTCACGAAACTTAGCACACATCATTCTGGACCAAATTCAGTACCCTATGCCAAATTTCGTGCAAATCGAAAGATATATAGGGACTTTGGAGACTCATTTACATTAAATCGGACGAAAATATATATGGTAGCTATATCGAAATCTGAACCGATTTCTACGAAACTGAGCTCAAATCATTCTGAACCTAATTTAGTTCTCTATGCTGAATTTCGTGCAAATCGAATGATATATAGGAACATTGGGGCATTATTTACCTAAAATCGGACGAAAATATAAATGGGAGCTATATCTAAATCTGAACCGATTTTCACGAAATTTAACACACATCTTTCTATGCTTAATTCAGTGCGCCATGCTAAATTTCGTGTAAATCGAAGGATATATAGGGACTTTGGTGCACTATTTACTTAAAATCGGACGAAAATATATATGGGAGCTATATCTAAATCTGGACCGATTTTCACGAAACATGGCAGATATTACTGTAGGCTGAATTCAGTACAGTATGCCAAATTTCGTGCAAATGCTTCTATGCTTAATTCAGTGCGCTATGCTAAATTTCGTGTAAATCGAAGGATATATAGGGACTTTGGTGCACTATTTACTTAAAATCGGACGAAAATATATATGGGAGCTATATCTAAATCTGGACCGATTTTCACGAAACATGGCAGATATCACTGTAGGCTGAATTCAGTACAGTATACCAAATTTCGTGCAAATCGACAGATATATAGAGACTTTGGCGCCCCATTTACCTTAAATCGGACGAAAATATATATGGGAGCTATATCTAAATCTGAACCGATTTTAACGAAACTTAGCACACATCATTCTGGACCATATTCAGTACTCTATGTCGAATTTCGTGCAAGTCGAATGATATTTAGGAACTTTAGGGCACTATTTACCTAAAATCGGACGAAAATATATAGGGACTTAGGTGCCCCATTTACCTTAAATCGGACGAAAATATATATGGCTATATCTAAATCTGCACCGATTTTCACGAAACTTAGCACACATCATTCTGGACCAAATTCAGTACCCTATGCCAAATTTCGTGCAAATCGAAAGATATATAGGGACTTTGGAGACTCATTTACATTAAATCGGACGAAAATATATATGGTAGCTATATCGAAATCTGAACCGATTTCTACGACACTGAGCTCAAATAATTCTGAACCTAATTTAGTTCTCTATGCTGAATTTCGTGCAAATCGAATGATATATAGGAACATTGGGGCATTATTTACCTAAAATCGGACGAAAATATAAATGGGAGCTATATCTAACTCTGAACCGATTTTCACGAAATTTAACACACATCTTTCTATGCTTAATTCAGTGCGCCATGCTAAATTTCGTGTAAATCGAAGGATATATAGGGACTTTGGTGCACTATTTACTTAAAATCGGCGAAAATATATATGGGAGCTATATCTAAATCTGGACCGATTTTCACGAAACATGGCAGATATCACTGTAGGCTGAATTCAGTACAGTATGCCAAATTTCGTGCAAATGCTTCTATGCTTAATTCAGTGCGCTATGCTAAATTTCGTGTAAATCGAAGGATATATAGGGACTTTGGTGCACTATTTACCTAAAATCGAACGAAAATATATATGGGAGCTATATCTAAATCTGGACCGATTTTCACGAAACATGGCAGATATCACTGTAGGCTGAATTCAGTACAGTATACGAAATTTTGTGCAAATCGAAAGCTATTTAGGGACTTTGGCGCCCCATTTACCTTAAATCGGACGAAAATATAAATGGGATCTATATATATACATCTGAACCGATTTTAACGAAACTTAGCACACATCATTCTGGACCATATTCAGTACTCTATGCCGAATTTCGTGCAAGTCGAATGATATTTAGGAACTTTAGGGCACTATTTACCTAAAATCGGACGAAAATATATATGGGAGCTATATCTAAATCTGAAGCGATTTTCTCAAAACTTGGCACACATCATTCATGACCTAATTCGGTACATAATTGCCAAATTTCGTGCAAATCGAAACATATATAGGGACTTAGGTGCCCCATTTACCTTAAATCGGACGAAAATATATATGGGGGCTATATCTAAATCTGAACCGATTTTCACTAAACTTAGCACACATCATTCCGGGCCTAATTTAGTTCTCTGTGCCAAATTTCGTGCAAATCGAAAGATATAGAGGGACTTTGGTGCCCCATTTACCTTAAATCGGACGAAAATATATATGGGAGCTATATCTAAATCTGAACCGATTTTTCCCAATTTCAATAGGAGTCATCCTTGGGCCACATAAGTCCCTTGTGCAAAATTTCATCAAAATCGGATCATAAATGCGAGCTGTAGTTTGTTCACCAAAATACATGGACGGACGGAAAGATAGACGGACATGCGTAAATCGACACAGTGATTCTATGAATATTTTCAAAAAGAACCATGTGTCTATCTCGTTTCCTTTTGCCTGTTACAAACATATGCACAAAGACATAATACCCCGTACCACAGTGTGGTGAAGGGTATAACAATTCACATAAAATATGTATGAATGACGAAAATTCCATCTTGAATTTATTTTTAAACTACAAGCTTATTCTTTTAGTGTTCTCATGTATCTGTGTATTAACATTATATTGGTATTAATCGACAACTTCAATTCGTGTTGTGTCACCGGTAATCGCTCACATCACATATATAATGTGTATGAAATAAGTGAAATGAACAATAATAATCACCGACAAAAATAGTAATAATATAAAATGCCAACGTCTATCATACAAATCCTCTTAAAAATATTGTCAGTCGATGACAATGTACAAAATGCTCAAATATATTCGATAGTATGGAATTAGCCATGAGTTGTAATAATTCTACCTTCGGGGGATATCGATTTTTGGTTTTGAGATTTAAGGAAAAATCTCAATTTAAAATTGGTACAATTTGCACTTGGCGGACTATAAATATACTTTTTGATATGTTCCCTATATTTTCATTTCAAGTAACAGCAACAAAATTAACAAAATTAAGTAGACCGATTAAAAACAACTTATTTGGTATGGTGCAGCAGCGTACTGCGCAAAATATCAATCCCGTTGATTATTTAATGTACAGTTAACATGAAGTCTATGTCTGCATCTGCACCAATTTCTTCAAAACGAAAATTTGGCGTTACTCTGACAAATATGAGGAGTTTGGTGCTCAGTTTACCTAAAATCGGACGAAAATATATACCAGTAAGGAAAGCAGTAAAGTCGGACGGGGCCGACAATATGATACCCTTCACCACTTTCGGTATATCCAACAGATGAAACCTAAAAGACGTCGAATTTTTAAAGGACCAGGAAGAAAATTATGAAAATGAATTATAAGCATATATATAAGCTAAATCAAAATCTAATCCGATTTGAACTAAACTTGCCACACGTTATGTTATAGTAACTTCAGTATGTAGAGCAAAATTTTGTGCCGATTGGACCCACCATGGTAAAGCATTTAAAACCAACTTCTATGTTCTTCTAACTTCAGTACGTTGTGAAAAGTTTGTGTCAATTTTGCGTAAAATCGGACGACACCTTTTACATTAAATCGGATGAAAATATATATGGGAGCTATATCTAAATCTGGACAGATTTTTAGAAAACTTAACACATATCATTCTAAACCTAATTTAGTACACTGTGCCAAATTCCGTGCAAATCGAAAGATATATAGGGTCTTTAGTGCACCATTTAACTTAAATCGGACGAAACTATATGTGGGAGCTATATCTAAATCAGGACCGATTTTCTCGAAACTGGGCAAACATCGCTCTAGGCTCAATTCAGTACGTTATGGCAAATTTCGTGCAAATCGAGAGATATTTAAGAACTTTGGTGCACCATTTACCTTAAATCGGACGAAAATATACATGGGAGCTATATTCAAATCTGAACCGATTTTTCCCAATTTCAATAGGGTTCGTCCTTGGGCCAAATGAATGGGCTGTGCCAAATTTCATCCAATTCGAGTAATAAATGCGACCTGTACTTTATTTAGAAGTTAACATGGACAGACGGACATGCGTAAATCGACTTAGAAAGTGATTCTATGCATATTCTCAAAAGGATTCGATTCTTTTGCCTGTTACAAACATATGCACAAAGACATAATACCCTGTACCACAGTGTGGTGAAGGGTATAAAAATCAGTATTAGTTAAAAATTTGTACAGTTTTGTGAATAAAGTCATATTCGCCGAATGTGGCCCTACCCTGGGAACCTTCTGCATTTGATGGGGCACATTCGGCCCCAGATCCTCTAAATGTTTAATTTTGTTTTAATATGCGACTCAAAGTTTCACTTTTAAGGCTATATTTTCTAGCGATGGTCGTCGACATCTCAAGGTCAGACACACTATAAGAAATAGTGTTTTTCTATCGCATTTTCGCCAATACAAGCACGTTTGGTCTTATAACGTGATTTAGAACCACAGTAAATTATTGTTTTTGAAGACAAACTCAAAAACATTTTATGGAAATAATATTGCACTATTTGTATATGGCCGTATGTGCCCCACTTTAAAATGCCGAATCTACCCCGAAGGCACTTCTTATAGTTTTTTTTTCATATTTAACCATCTATCTTCTAAAAACATAATATTTTAAATTATTTTTATAAGAATGCACATTGTAATTAACGGATTTATAATAATACTGCCTTAAAATTTAAAAAGTTGTATACACGAAATACTTATGAATTGAAATGGAAATATTACGAAAATATCTGCAAAAATACAAAAAACCGTGCATCTAAATAAGTATATTAGCTAGAGATTTCAGATTTTGGCACAGATATTTATTTTGATATTCGATACCTATGTATCGAGGCTAGTGATGTACGGTGACAGCTTCATATCAAAAACGCGATTGCCGAATGTGCCCCGATGCCGAAGGTGCCCCAGTCTCCCCTACGACACCTTACATTATTTATACTTACACTTTACATTATTTATACTTTACATATTCATTACTTCAGATATTGTTTTCTTCCTCAATGTAACAATGCATCCAACAAAATCAAATTGATAATAATAGTTTGAATCAAAAATTAACTGTCTATGACAGGTACCATTTTACAAAATCAAATTTTGGATAATTTCTATCGTAATTATACCCTACACAACTATGTTGTCAGGGTATTATAGATTTGTGCAAAAGTATACCGATCGTCATATCTCGACTAGCTGAGTCGATCTAGACACGTGTGTCCGTCCGTCCGTCTGTCCATTATAATTTGTAAACACGTTACAGGCCACAGTTAAGAACCCATCTTCATGAAATGTTGCATTTAGGATGGATTCTGGCCAATGAAGACCCCTATTGTTTTTGGAAAAGATCGGTTAATATTTAGGGGATGAAATGGACCAACAACTATATTTTTGTCGGTTTTTCTGGTCGCTCCAGAGGCCGCAATTATGACCCAAAACCACGGAGAAGGGGATCGGGCCAAAGAATAAGAATGCCTGCTTTGATAAAGATCGGTCAATATTTAGCGGGTCAAATGGACCCTGACTTTTGTGTGGAAAATTACAAAATTTGTATTTTATGGGGGATATATTTGCACCTGAAGTTCCTAGACCCGAGAAGTTAAAATTTATACCAATTATATTGTCGTATGTACTCGGATGCGGGACTTACACAAAAATATTTCAGGTGCTTACGTATTCATCATGGTATAATAATAGAAGGTAACAGCAAGTGTTGTTGTACAAAAAACGATACAACAACCACATGGAAATTTGTTGTTGTAAGTTCTACTAGTGTCAACTCATTTGACAGAAAAATGTAAACAAACAAACGAATTATCATCAAATTATTTTTATTTTGAAAATGAAATATTTTCGAATCCTCAAAATAAAAATTGAAAAACATGAATGAAAATCTATCAAATATATATTTCTATCGCTTCCACATCTTTCCTATAATTGAGCCATTGTCATATATATGTGCAACACATATGAAAATGCTGGGAATAGCGAGCTACTCCTTGAAGAAAGATTTGCTTCCTCAAACTTTCCCAGCAGGCAGATTGAGTAAATTAAATACGGGAGCACATTTAATAAAGAACAATTTCAAATTGTATGCGTTCCCAATTTTCCTGTTGGGTGATTATTAAAAACATAATTTGTCAAATTCATATTGACACTAGTATTACGTTGGAATCAAATCAGCTGGGATTTGCTGTTACCTTTTATAATTGTACCATGCGTATTCATATATTATTTAGTAACCCATTACCACACTAGAGGGCGGAAATATAGCGCTGATCGCTTTGAAATTTTCCATGAGGTTCAAGTTATGGTCACCGACAACGCCTTTAATTTTCGGTGATGATCAGATAATAATTTTGGGGAAGAAGTGGACCGAAAAATTATTTTTTTTTAAGTCGATCTATAGGACAAAATTGAAAGCCGAACATCACAACCCACGGTGAAGAGAATCTGGACAAGTGATTAGAAGGGCTGCACTGAATATTTGTAATATTTGCTGACCTATAGTCGGTTAATAGTGTGCAAATATCGCGAAATATTGCTCAAGCTCAGAATATAGAACCACAGAAAGTTATAGTTTAGTGGAAGTTGTGTAGGGTATCATATGGTCGGCCCCGTAAAACTATACTGCTCCGCTCACTGGTTTTCGATAAGTAATATTTTATACCCTTCACCACACTGTGGTACAGGGTATTATGTCTTTTTGTGTATGTTAGTAACAGGTAAAAGGAAACGAGATAGACACATGGTTCCTTTTGAGAATATGCATAGAATAACATTCTGAGTCGATTTATGCATGCCCGTCCGTATGTCTGTCCATGTTAAATTGTAAAAAAAGTACAGGTCGCATTTATGATCCCATTTGTATGAAATTTGGCACAGGTCACTTATTTGGCCCAAGGACGAACCCTTTTGAAATTGGGAAAAATCGATTCAGATGTAGATATAGGTCCCACATATAGTTTCGTCCGATTTTATATATCGTCCGATTATACATATATATATTTTATATATCATTCGATTTGCACCAAATTTGGCACAATTTGGTGTAGCGCACTGAATAAAGTATTGAATGATGTGTGCTAAATTTCATGAAAATCGCTTCAGCTTTAGATATAGCTCCCATATATATTTTCGTCCGATTTAAGGTAATGGGACAAAAAGTCCCTATATATCTTTCGATCAGCATGAAATTTGGCATAGTATACTAAATTAGGTTAATAATGATGTGTGTTAAGTTTCCTGAAAATCGGTTCAGATTTAGATACAGCTCCCATATATATTTCGTCCGATTTAATGCAAATGGTACACCAAAGTCCCTATATATCTTTCGATTCGAACGGAATTTGGCATAACGGACTGAATGAAGTCTAGAATGATGTGTGTTAAGTTTCTTGAAAATCGGTCCAGATTTAGATATAGCTCCCATATATATATATATATATATATATATACTCGTCCGATTTTATGTAAATGTTTGATATACCATTTACATGAAATCGGACGAATATACAACTTTCGATTTGCACGAAATTGGGCATAGTGTACTGAATTAGATCTTAAATGATGTTTGTTAAGTTACCTGAAAATCGGTCAAGATTTAGATATAGCTCCCATATTTATTTTCGTCCGATTTTACACAACATTGACACAAAATTTTGCACAACGTTCTGAAGTTAGTATAGCCTAGAAATATGATATAAATTCTGCACCGAATTCCCCATTTTCACAACGTACGGAAGATAATATAACATAAAATGTGACAAGTTTTGTTCAAATCGGTTCAGATTTAGATATAGGTCCTAGATATAGTTTCGTTCGATTTTAAGTAAAAGGTGCACAAAAGACCCAAAATTAGGCCATTTGCTACAAAATTTTGCACAACGTACTGAAATTAATATTGCCTAACGTTGGCCAAGTTTTTTTAGGAATCGGTTCCGAATTAGGTATAGCTATTATGTATATATAGTTTTGACCGATTTTAGTTAAATTGGCACAAAATTTTGCACAATATACTGAAGTTAATATAACCTAGAATGTGAAAAGTTTTGTTGAAATGGGCTCATATTTGGATAGAGCTACCATATATATTTTCTCCCTATTTTAAGTAAATAATGCACCAAGGAGTATTTAATAAGGTGTAAGTGACAATCATATGGTTTCAAACTTTTTTCTTTATTGTTTTTAAAGCAAATTGTCAAAAACATGTTCAATATAACATTTCGATTTCAAAAAAGGTTTTTAAATTTAGGATTTTTAAAAATAAAAATTCAAGAAAACTACATTCATAGAGGGGGACGGAAAGGAAATTTGGGCTCAGTTATAACCCCGTTCGCCGATTGGTCCACATATTTTATGTTATGTGTGGAAATATGTCCTGTCCCAGCTACTCATAAAATCGTGGAGATTATGTTAGCCTATATTGGAATCGGCCCCTTGGTGTTTGTCACAATTCTCGGTGAAGGTTAAATACGCCTATGAAAAGATTTTATACGGTCAGCACAATTTCCATGATTTTGTCTTTGGCCGGGGATTTATGTCCTTCAATTTCCTTTAAGAAGGCAAGATTTGAATCCACTCCATAGAAAAAATAGATTGTAATAATATAAACAACATCACGAGGAGATATGGGCTAATTGTGGGAAACTTAAAATTAATCGCGACTCGCAACTTTACTTTTCACTGACCTAAAACCGCCAATAACCCAAGAATACACAAATTCATTAATTATCCCTTAAAAAAAAGTTCTTGACAAAAATAAATTAATAATTGTTTTTGCTTATTTTTGTCAAAAACTTGTTGTCATCATGACAATTTAATTTCTATAACAACAATGTTGTTTTTGTATAATATTTGTTATTGTATCTGATGCATACACCTTATTAAATACACCTTGTAATGCACCAATATCTCAAAATGTGGACGATATGCACAAAACATACTGAAATTAGTATAACTTTACCTGTGGCAAGTTTCGATGAAATCATTTCAGATGTTGATATAGCTTTAATATATTTTTTTCGTCCGATCTTAAGTAAACAGTGCACCAAACTCCTCATGTTTATCAGATATTTATCCAAATAATCAACGGGTGTCCGATTGATATTTGCTTGAAATTTATTTTGTAAGAAGCAACTCTATGTCCGACCAAATGAGAAATTTTGTATATGTTTATGGATCCATTTTCATGTTAGTGGTCCTTCAAAAGTCCGACGTCTCTTACGATTCATCTGTTGAATATACCCAAAGTGGTGAATGGTATCATATAGTCGGCCCAGTTCGACTTTACTACTTCCCTTACTGGTTGTATACGACAATGTTTATTTTTGAAACGTCGAAACATAAACACAAAACCATTATGGAAACAGACGACTCTATACAACTACACAAACGAAACCAAAACATAGAAAAGTTGTCGAAATATAGAAACCATACAAACGAGAACCGTTCAGATCCCTTTGCAACGTAAATCAACTACAATATGCAACATGAGATCCAATTATAAACGTCACCAGAGTATAATTAGCATAGCAACGTCACACAACAAGACACGACTGCCACCACTCGATCCACCATTACCCGTAAACTGCCATTGCCAGAGAATTCTTACTTTGTTTCTTGTATTAGTGGATGGCTTGAACGTGGATGTATGAGATCCAATGTACGATAGAAGGATATGTTGCCATGTCGTCCGAGGAAATGAAAAGAAGCTACAAAATGGTGTTCGGATGCGCGATACAGCATTGGTGATGCTTGCTACTATCAAGTTGTTCGCCCTTGTTGCCTGTTGTGGTTATTGGTATGATTGGTGGCTTTTGTGCAAAAGACAAGTTATGGCTGTAAACAACAACAAAACCCCAAAGAGGTTTTCAAAAACTTGTGTTGCGTGTCATTGTTTCGTTATACCAAGAGGATGTGAAAAGATTTTCGGTTAAAACACCGGAAATTGCGGCTATCGTTTCAGTTTGAAGAAATTAAACATGTTTCGCATTGTGTTGTATTTATATGAGGGTCTATGTACGATTATGATGGTAGTTCTCATACCCATATTATAAAGGTGAACAAATGTTGTTGTTAGTAAGGAAAAAGTGATGCGCTTCCATTCGGACCTTCAGTACAATTTGGCTCCGGAATTCAACAGGAAGTATATCAGAGATGTAGTGCGACTATGGATCAGCTTGTTAATCATTATGTTAATAATATTATAGACCGGTGTAAGTTGCTACTTGTTCTCCACGTATTCACAATCGAATATTTATACCCTTCACTACACTGTGGTACAGGGTATTATGGCTTTGTCCATATGTTTGTAACAGGCAAAAGGAAACGAGATAGACACATGGTTTCTTTGGAAATTATGCATTGAATCACTTTTTATGAGGTCGTAACTGTAACGGCAATCGTTTTGAAATTCTACTTGAAGTTCCGGTTATTATTAAGGACGAAATCTCTAACTTTCAGTGATGATCCGATGATACTTGGGCGATGAAATGGACCGACAATGAAAATATAATGAAAGTTCTAAAAAGTGGACCTATGCCTACAATTCTACAAACCGATTTATGCTAACCATTATGTACACAAAATACAAATGCCAGAGCGATTTTTAACGGGGATTTTACGTAAAATCTGAAAACCCCAAACCGTGGACCGTTATAGATAACGCATGGTAGAGTGAAACATGTGTATAAAATCCTCAAACTACTCCAATTTAGAGTGCAAAGTTATATGAGGCAATGCCAATATTGATTACATAGTGTAGGAATTAGCGAATATTTGGGTTTATCATTACATGAGACCAAATATGTCAATTTCGAACCCAATATTTCCGTGAATATATTTAGTACCCAACAAGGAACCAATGTACCAAATTTCAGCGAATTCAGTTGAAAAACGCGCTCAATAACCCCAAAATGCCGAAAATTGGGGGTTACCCTATATGGTAGCTATGCCTAAACGTGGACTGGCATTGCCCATCTTCAAAGTTGACCTGCCTGCAGGCAAAAGACGATCAAGAATATTCTTTATAGGAGAAAATGATTATTTCGATGAGTTACAAACGGAAAAACAAAACGGTATATTAGTTTTGTTCCATACTCCATACTATGGTGGAGGGTATAAAAAGGGGGTTAGATGGGACTATCCCTAAAAAGGGGCGAATATTACTAATTTTTGGGAAAGAGATTTGTTACCATATACGACTACAAAATACCAAATTACAGCGAATTCGGATAAAAGAACCCTAAAATACCAAAAATAAGGGCACCCATGTATGGGGGTTAACTAAAACCAGTAAGGAGAGTAGTAAAGTCGGACGGGCCGACTATATGATACCCTTCACCACTTTGGGTATATTCAACAGATGAATCATAACAGACGTCGAATTTTTCAAGGACCATTAACATGAAAATGGATCCATAAACATGCCATTCTGCAACCTACACTGCACGGTACGCTATACTAAATTCAGTACATTGTGGAAAAGTTTGTAGCAAACGGCCCAACTTTTGGCTCTTTAGCGCGCCTTTTACTTAAAATCTGACGAAACAATATATAGTATTGGACCCAACTTGACGAAGCATTTAAATCCAACATCTATGTTATCCTAACTTCAGTACGTTGTGCAAAATTTTTGTCAATTATGTGTAAAATCGGACGAAAATATACTTGTAGAAGCTATATCAAAATCTGAACCATTGTACCAATTGTGTGGCAATCAGACAAACTTTGGGTCTTTAGTGCACAATTTATATACACTCGGAAGAAAAAATATATAGGAGCTAAATCTGAACCTATTATCACGAAACTTAACACACATAATTCTAAACCTAATTCATTACGATATGCCAAATTTCATGCAAATCGAAAGATATATAGGGACTTTGGTACACCATTTACATTAAATCGGACGAAAATATATATGGGAGCTATATATAAATCTGTACCGATTTTCACGAAACTTAACACACATCATTCTAGACCTAATTCAGTATACTATACCAAATTTCGTACAAATCGAAAGATATGTAGGGTATTTGGTGGACCATTTACGTTAAATCAGACGAAAATATATATGGGAGCTATATCTAAATCTGAACCAATTTTCATGAAACTTAACACACATCATTCTATACCTAATTCATTACGCTGTGACAAATTTCGTGCAAATCGAAAGATATATAGCGTATTTGTAGGACCATTCACGATAAATCGGACAAAATATATATAGGAGCTATATCTAAATCAGGACCGATTTTCAGGAAACTTAACACACATCATTCTAGACCTAATTCATTATGCTATGCCAAATTTCGTTCAAATCGAAAGATATATGGGGACTTTGGTACGCCATTTTCATTAAATCGGACGAAAATATATATGGGAGCTATATCTAAATCTGAACCGATTTTCAGGAAACTTGACACACATCTTTCTAGACCCAATTCATACGCTGTGCCAAATTTCGTGCAAATCGAAAGGTATATAGGGACTTTGGTACACCATTTACATTAAATCGGACGAAAATATATATTGGAGCTATATCTAAATATGGACCGATTTTCTCGAAAATTGACACACATTATTATGGAACTAATTCAGTACGCTATGCCAAATGTATATACATAT